>NC_057799.1:29449515-29456650 GCF_018294505.1 Triticum aestivum
GCCGCCCCGAGCCGCCGCCCGAGCCCCGCCACCCCGCCGCCCTCGCCGACCCCCGCTGGAGCCCCAAGCCGCCCCGCCGGAGCCCGTCCCGACGAGGTACCGAGCCGCCGCCGCCCTTGCCGGTTTTCTAAAAAAAACCGTTCGTTTTTTTTCTTCTTTCTAAACCCTAGATCAGTTTTTTTTCGGTTTTATTATTTAGTGAACGTTCACCAACCCGTTCGTTTTAACGAACGTGTTCGTCGGATTTTCGCTGTTAACGAACGTTCGTTCGTTTAACCGTTCGACAGTTTTCTTTTGTCGGATTTTTCCGCGATTTTCCAGATCCCGATTCCTGATCGGATCTTCGTTTTAGTTTAACTTCTCGCTCGTTTATCGGAATCAGGCGATTCAAGCGCCTAGAGTTTCGTCTCAAAATTCTCTTTCCGTTTAACCTACTCAAACAAGTTTTTGCTACTGTAAAATTTGACCTAGATCCAGATTAGTAAACGAAGCTTGTTTCTTTCGCCGTTTGACTTTCGTTGCTTCGTTCGATTTGATTCTTTTTGCAAACCGGAGTTCTTAAGTTGAACTTTCTGGTTGTATCTTTTATTCGAGTTTTACCTGTGCATTAGATGAGTACTTATTGTTTGCTTGTTTGTTTGCGATAGAGTACCCGGAGTGCGCCGCTTGTTACTTCGAATCTCTAGGTTTCGCGGATCATCAGCAAGGCAAGTAACACTTTGATCATACTTTTCCATACCCAGTTTTTATTGCATTAGATCAATCCTCAAACATTGCATGGTTAGGATCTAATTAAATTGTGGGTATTGGGAAGTAGTTGAGGTAGTACCTATTACCTGTTTTATTTATCAAACCCTTGGGAGTTACTTCTACGTTGCTTATATTGCCATGCTATGCTCGTAGACGTGGATTGGGTTTGAGAGATATTCATGACAGATGTGAGATTGTTAATAATGGTTTACTTAAGGTGGCAACTAAAACTCACATCTGGGTGGATTGAGGCACCTGGGGAACCCAGTGCTGCCTGTTTTTTTTTTGGATATCCCGGGGTACCCGTGTGATCATCCTATGGACCGCCACCCAGGCTAAAAGGGATCATGAGATTTTTCATGCTAGAAACTTCCGTGTGCAGCCACAAGCTATTATGGGCTCTAGCATAGTTGATTAAGTTGTGTGAGCTCTTGAAGAGGTAGACTAGCAGATGTAGGGGATGTAGGTGGTATGGTCTACCCGGAGTAGAGAGTTAACGCTTCTGAAAGACTGTGTCTCGGTCATCCGTTTCTCAAACATCATGCAGTGCGAGAATCAAGCGGAGGCGATCGAGTCTTGTGGGGAAAAGTGCGCAAACCTCTGCAGAGTGTACAAACTAATAATGGTTAGCCGTGTCCCCGGTTATGGACAACTTGAGTATCTAGTACCTGGATTATCATGTGAATCTCATCACCATGTTACTTTAATTAATTTTGTTGGGTTAATGATGACACTTAATTGGGATTGAGTTGGAGGTACCTTCTCAATGTTTAACAACCACCATGATAGTTAAACATAACTTATTCCTTTGTAGTAGGGAAAAATTGGCTTTTCGCAAAACTGTAACCATAGAGATTTCCACCAGCCATATATGCATGTAGTATAGCATTATTATATTCATTATTCTCTATGTGTTATATTGCCAGCATATTCCATGTGCTGACCCGTTTTCGGGCTGCAACGTTTCATGTTGCAGACTTTTCAGACAACGAGTAAGGTGCCTTAGGTCATGGTCTTATACTCAGTGATGCCGTTGGAGTTGATGGACTCACTTATCTTCGAAGCCTTCCGCTGTTATCGTTTTTAGATGGCCTTAAGCCATATTTATCATACTTATTCTCTTTTGAGATATTCGTTGTAATAAGTGTGTGATCGCTACTCTGTTATAAATCCTCCATTTATACTGTGCGTGTCAGCATTACTGATCCATGGATGACACTGGTGCACAGCAGCACAAACTGTTTGAGGTCTGGTCGCTACAAAGGTGGTATCAGAGCACACGCTGACTGTAGGACACGACCACTAAGCTTAAACCCTAAAACACTTCTCTCTTCTCATTTCTGACCCCTCTCCACTTTCTACTCTTTTAGGAATGGCGGATGCAAGGAGCAAGTTCATGCAACCAGATGAAGATACGCCTTTTGGAGGACACTTGAAGGAAGTCACTAAGTACTTGAACATAGGAATACCAAGCATCACCGGAACCTACAACGCCACCTTACCTGAAGAGGAGAGCTGGAAGATTCAAGTTCAAGTCCCAGGAAGGACGTTTGCGCCAGTTACTGAACCTATAAGATTGGCTTTTGAAGCACCAACCTGGAGTTTAGGGAAGAGCATGGCAGCCCACATCGCTATGGGACGCATTGGAGAAGTCTACCACAGGGAGCTTAAGGATACTATTTATCAGATTTGTGGACGCCGAGACGAGCAATGGGAGATGATCAGCACCAAGAAGGATGGATCAATTGCAGCTTTCATCCAGGAGCAAAACCAACACATTCGTCGCCAGGAGAACCAGATGTGCTCAGACAAGATAGAGCTGAAGAAGGCGTTGACGAAGATCAAGGAGCTGGAGGAAGAACTCAAGGCTACACGCGAGGATTATCTGGAGGAAATCATCGCACTAGTAGGGAAGAATGACGACCTGGAGAAGAAGATTGGAGTATTCATGGGAAATCCAGTGTCAAAAGCAGAAGATGACGAATGCGCTTGCCCGGATAACTACATCATCATCGACGACACAGACTCGGACCCCAGTGAAGATGACTTTGTTGATGAAGCTGGAGCAGATATCATGGAGTCTTCAACTGATCAGAATTTCTAGTAGACCACCATATCAGTAGTAGTTTTCCCCCATTTAATAGTATAGTTCAAGCACTTTGTAACGCTAGTTAGATCGATTGTATGCCTTGTTTGAATTGATTGAGTGATATTGATTGTATTTGTCTCATGAGCATATGGGTAGTGTTTCCTCTCTAGACCTCATTCTATTCTTAACTCTCATCTTTTCTAACCCATCAGATGCCTCCGAGATGCGACACCAGATTTGTTTTCCCACCAGAGATCACTCAGTTGATTCAGCAACAGAATGCCCTGATGCAAGTGTTGGTACAGAACCAAGGCAACAACAACAACAACAACAACAACCCACCCCCTCCACCTGTTGATCACTTAGCCCGTTTCTTGAGGTTAAATCCGTCGGTGTTTTCCAGCAGCACCGAGCCGATTGTTGCAGATGATTGGCTCCACAAAGTTGGAAGGGAGTTGGCCACTGCAGGATGCACAGATGCGGAAAGAGTGCGTTTTGCCGCACATCAGCTTGATGGACCCGCAGCATCATGGTGGGAGAATTACACAGCCACACACCCTATTGACACTGTCGCATGGGACCAGTTTCAGCAAGCTTTCCATACAGCTCATGTTTCAGCAGGAGCTATGGCTATGAAGAAGCATGAGTTTCGCAACCTACGCCAAGGAGGACGCACCGTAGGCCAGTATGTGGAGGATTTCAGTAAGTTAGCACGTTATGCACCAGATGACGTTGCTATAGATGCAGCCAAGCAGGAGAAGTTTTTGGAAGGACTGAATGATGAGCTGAGCATGCAGCTAATGGTAGCAACCTTCAACAACTACCAGGAGTTGGTAGATAGAGCACTCATGATTGAAGGGAAGCAGCAGCAGATTGAAAGCCGTAAGAGGAAGTATGGACAAGGGAAGTACAATTCTGGAGCTCAGCAGAAGCCACGTTTTGCCCCAAAACCAGGAGGGCAGTTTCAACATACCCATGGAGGAAGTAGTTCGCACAACCATAATGGCTCTAAGAATGGTAATGGGAATGGAGGAAGCAACGGACAGAACCGCACCAACCCATCTACCCCAGCCAAGAGGGATCTAAGTCACATTAATTGTTTCAAGTGCCAGAAGACTGGACACTATGCAAATGATTGTCCTGAAGCCCAGAATGGAAATGGCAATGGAAGCTCTGGGAAGAAGCCGAACCCTTTCAATAAAGGACATGTGAACCACGTGAGCGTGGAAGAGGTTGAAGCACAGCCTGATGCAGTAATAGGTAAGTTTATGGTTAAGTCATTTACTGCACTCGTTCTTTTTTATACTGGCGCATCGCATTCATACATATCAAGGGGATTTGTGGATAAGTATAAACTGCCAACCCAAGCCCTTAGGTCACCCATGTTAGTAACCTCACCAGGAGCAGAGTATATGGCGAGTTTATGGTGTGAACGGTTACCGTTAAGGATTGGTAACTACCTGTTTCCCTCAGACCTAATAATATTGGAATCGCAAGGATTGGATGTGATATTAGGCATGGATTGGTTATCAAAGTATGGAGGGAACATTGATTGTGCCAGTAAGTCGATTATGCTTACCACCCCAGAAGGAAGAAGGATTAAGTATGTATCCCGGCATGTGCCGAAGAGGACTCAAGTGAATTCCTTATCAGGAGTTGTACAGGAGGAAGTGCCAGTGGTGAAGGATTACCCGGACGTATTTCCAGAAGAGTTGCCAGGCATGCCACCAGATAGAGACATTGAGTTTCTGATTGAACTTTTGCCAGGCACAGGGCCAATATCTAAGAGACCGTACAGGATGCCTGCAAAAGATTTAGAGGAAATTAAGAAGCAGATTAAGGAGTTATTGGATAAAGTCTATATTCGCCCAAGTTCGTCACCTTGGGGATCACCAGTACTTCTAGTGGAGAAGAAAGATGGATCGTTGAGGATGGTTGTTGATTACCGTGGATTGAATGAAGTGACCATCAAAAACAAGTACCCACTGCCGATGATCAATGATTTGTTTGACCGCTTACAAGGAGCTAAAGTATTTTCCAAGATCGATCTACGATCAGGATACCATTGTGAAGCTATGTGCATTCCTTAATGCAATCTCTCAAAAGGTGATCGATCCAGAAATCATATCAAGGCTAAGGAGTGATGTGGCGCAATGTCTTCTCAGTTTCGAGCTGGTGTTTCCACCATCCTTCTTCAATATCATGACGCACGTCCTAATTCATCTAGTCGACGAGATTGTCATTCTGGGGCCCATATTTCTACATAATATGTTCCCCTTTGAGAGGTTCATGGGAGTCCTAAAGAAATATGTCCGTAACCGCGCTAGGCCAGAAGGAAGCATCTCCATAGGCCATCAAACAGAGGATGTCATTGGGTTTTGTGTTGACTTCATTCCTGACCTTAAGAAGATAGGTCTCCCTAAATCGCGGTATGAGGGGAGACTGGCTGGAAAAGGCACACTAGGAGCGGACTCAATAATATGCAGGGACGGGCATTCTTGGTCTCAAGCACACTACAGAGTTCTACAGAACTCTACCTTGGTGACCACGTATGTCGATGAACACAAGAACAGTCTGCGCTCCAAACACCTGGAGCAGTGTGACGACTGGATTACATGTGAACACATCAGGACTTTCAGCAGTTGGTTGGAAACACGTCTCAGAGGTGACACCACTGTTTGTGATGAGTTGTACTCGTTGTCCAGGGGACCATCTTCGACTGTATTCACTTACAAAGGATACGAGATAAATGGGAATACATTTTGCACGATCGCCCAAGATCAAAAGAGCACCAACCAAAACAGCGGTGTCCGCTTTGATGCAGCAACCGAGAGGGGAAAGGACACATATTATGGTTACATAATGGACATATGGGAACTTGACTACGGACATGATTTTAAGGTCCCTTTGTTTAAGTGCAAATGGGTCAATCTGTCAGGAGGCGGGGTACAGGTAGACCCGCAGTACGGAATGACAACAGTGGATCTGAACACTCTTGGGTACACTGACGAACCGTTCGTCCTAGCCAATGATGTGGCACAGGTTATCTATGTGAAGGACATGTCTACCAGACCGAGAAAAAGAAAAGATAAGGAAGCGAATACATCATACGATGAGCCAAAGCGCCACATAGTTCTTTCAGGAAAAAGGGACATTGTGGGAGTGGAGGGCAAGACAGACATGTCTGAAGATTATGAAAAGTTTCATGAAATTCCTCCCTTCAAAGTCAAGGCTGACCCAAGCATCTTGATAAACGATGAAGATTATCCATGGTTACGGCGCAATAAGCAAATGACACAAGCGAAGAAAAAGTGAAGACTTTCTCCCGCAACTATTATGATGATACCATGCCGACTTTGTAACAGACGAGTATGATACCATTGTCCGTTTTGTACATGAAGTGCATCCAGTTTTTGCCGTAACCCTCTCGAATTTCTTGCACATGCTATGTGGATGAAATGATGATACCATGCCAACTTTCAACCTTTTCAGAGTTTATTTGAAATGCTTTTCAATTTTAGGGTCTTATAGCTCAAAATAATTAGTAAATGCATGAAAAATAACAAATAAAATAAATAAGTAATTAGAAACAAAATAATATAAACTTTATTAAAATATATAACTAGAAACAAAATAAAATAAACTTTCATAAAATTTATGAAACTAAAATTAACAAAGTATTTTCTGTTGAAAACATTATAAGAAACCTCTAGTATTATTGAAACTAAAATCATATAAAATTGATGCAACTAAAATTATCGAAGTATTTTCTGTTCAGAATCATTAAAAGCAAAAAGAATTTTCAGAAAAAACTTTTTTTATAGAAACTTTAATAGCAAAAAGAATTATCATAAAGTAAAATAAATAAGTAATTAGAAACAAAATAAAATAAAATAAATAAGTATTTTGTTGTAAGTAGAAACAAAATAAAATAAATAAAGCTAAAAAGAAAACAAAAAAGCTAGAAAAAAATAAAAAAAATGCCACCTACTGGGCCACCACGGCCTGAATACGACTAGAAACCCATCAATGGGCCAGGATTCAGGCCCGCAGAAGGCCCAACAGGCCCACAGGCATAGCAGTGCAAGATTAGGCCCGTAAGCCAGCAATGGAGAGGAGCTCGAGGGGGTTGGCGCAGCAGCGCTTATAAACCACTCTCGAGCTCTCTCAACTAGCGAGGTGGGACTAAACTTTGGCCGCGACGCGGGCAGCACATGTCCTTTGGTCCCGGTTGGTGGCACCTGACGACCAACACTTGTGAAAATTTTCATCTTCATCTCGCAGTTGCCCCTGACG
>NC_057799.1:29456835-29466312 GCF_018294505.1 Triticum aestivum
CGTCGCCGTCGCCCGCGCCCTCGCCGTCGCCGACTGTAATGATGTTTTAAATATATTTTTTAGATATATGTATTTTTTTATGTATGTTCATATATGTATGTATGTATTTTTTACATGTTTTTTATATGTATGTATGTATTTTTTAACTGTAATGATGTTTTAAAAATACATATATGCAAAAGTTAGATTTTTAGAAAGGAATTTGAATAGGTTTCAGAAAGGAATTTGAATCTGGTTCAAATTTCATTTGAATGAAATTTGAAAATTTTGAACTATGAATCAGAAGGTTTTTGGTGAAATGGAGTGTGGGTACTGTCATGAAGTTGGAGTAATTTTTGTGGATGAAAAAGAGTTAGGAAAAGTTTTATATATGCAAAAGTTACATTTTTAGAAAAGTTTTATGTATCTAGCTAGAAAAGGAAGAAGAAGAAAAAGAAGGAGAGGAAAAACGAAAATAAGAAGAGGAAGAAAGGAGAAGAAGAGGGGAGGAAGAAGAGGAGAAATAAATAAAAAGATGAAAAAAGAAGAAAAAGAAGAGGAGAAGAAGAAAGGAATAGAGGAGAAGAAGAAAAAATAGATATATCTGTAAGCCCGATGGGCCGGGCTTGAAAAGTAAGCCCGATGGTAGGGCCTGGGCCTCAGTTTTCTGCCGTGGGCTTTTTTAGGCCCGGCCGGCCTATGGCCAGGTATAATGAGAAGTGATCGCCAAGTGACACATGTCCGCTGGAAGGGCAAGGCTGCGGTGGATATGGGTGTGGATAAGCGTGAGCCACCGGGCGGAGACAAAGCCTGGTGGTCTGGTGGAACTCTGTGGACACATCAACCACCTTCAGTTATGACCCACGGAGCATGCATGCACGCACTGTGGTGTTTGTTGATTAGGACACCAATAACACGCCACCTCTCTTAATCAATCCCAGAAAACAATCATGAGCACTCCAAGCCACCAGAAGGCGCGCATGATTAAAGAAATCACGCACGCAGGATAGAGAAACATGATTACATGGCAGAGAAAGACAAGGATAGCCAGCAGGGTCGCTAGCACCATTCAATCAAACACGCATGCATCACACAATAAATTAATCCATGTTCCAAATTGCAGCAGTTGTCACTCACAGCGGTTTTACATTACAGGTTCATCATCCATCAACACCAACACTAACGGTAACTAATATAATTCGACAACATTAACGGTGACAGGGAGTAATAATTGAAGGGTGAAAACGCGCCACGAATCACGCATGCTGGCCTTCCTCTCACTCACATGCATGCACAGACACTGAACGACGAGGCCGGATGGACACGCTAGCTTGTGTGGCTGGCTAGCGCGGTGGGTGACCGTTGCATTAAATTATTGGCCGGCCGGCTCAGTTGCTCCGGCTGCTCCGGAAGGAGCCGAGCGCCTTGATGGCCGCCGCCCGGAGGATGTACTGGTGGTACGCCGCCGCCGCCAGCGCTCCCACGAACGGGCCGACCCAGAAGATCCACTGCATGTCATGTTCAAAGCATGCCAAGTTAGTTAGCTTCTTCTTCTTCTTGCAAGATTAGGTAGAAGAAGAAAACGTAAGGTAGAGAGAGGAAGAAGCTTAATTACGTGGTTGTCCCATGCGGCCTTCTTGTTGTAGATGACGGCGGCGCCGAGGCTCCTGGCGGGGTTGATGCCGGTGCCGGTGATGGGGATGGTGGCGAGGTGCACCATGAAGACCGCGAACCCGATGGGGAGCGGCGCCAGCACGGGGACGTGCGAGTCGCGGGCGCTGCGCTTGGGGTCGGTGGCGGAGAAGACGGTGTAGACGAGCACGAAGGTGCCGACGATCTCCGCCCCCAGCGCGGTGCCGCGGGAGAAGCCGGAGGCCACCATGTTGGCGCCGCCGCCGTTGGCCTGGTACGCGTCCTTCATGATGCCCTTGACGATGCCGGCGCCCACGATGCCGCCCGCGCACTGCGCCACGATGTACATCACCGCGCGTAGCAGCGACACCTTGCGCGCCAGGAGGAGCCCGAAGGTGACGGCCGGGTTGATGTGGCCGCCCGAGATGCCGGCGGTGCAGTAGACGAGGACGAAGATCATGCCGCCGAAGGCCCAGGCGATGCCGAGCACGCCGACGCCGCCGCACGGGTCGGCCGCCGACTGCACCTTGTAGCCGATGACGGTGGCGACGGTGATGTAGAGGAAGAGCAGCGTGGCGACGAACTCGGCGATGATGGCCCGGTAGAAGGACCACATCCGGAGCTCCCCCATGTCGAAGAGCGGCGCCGGCGGCGGGTCGGAGTAGTCCTTGTGCGCCGGCGCGGCGTGCTCCGGCTCCTCGCTCACCTCCTTGGCCATGGCTCCTCTCTCTCTGTCTCTCTCTCTCTTCTCTGATGGATGGATGGATGGGGGTGGTGGAGGTGGAGTGTGATGAGTGAGTGTGAGGACAGGACAGGACAGGGCTGGGCTGGTTTTATTGATGGAGCTGCGGTGCGGCGCTGTCTTCAATGGCAAAAGGCTACTGTAATAAAAGTGTAAGAAAAAAGCTGTATGTTATGTAAATGTAGTGCTGGTTGTTGTGCATCGGTGTCGAGACAGCCGTGCTTGCTTCCGGTTCCAGCTGTCCCGTTTCGGTTGCTTAACTTGTCTACTATAGAATGGATGGATAATGGGAGTCACGGATAAGCTAGTTTATTGTGAACTGATTTAGTGATTGCAACACAAATTAAGTGTTCGAGAATATGCTTTGGTCGGGGACATGACAAGAGAAGATGGCGCTGGCTTTGCGGTTGTGGGAGGGTGGGTGAATCATTAGGGTTTTAGTTGGAGTCGGGCATATCATTGGGGTTTCCAGCCTTACAATCGAAGTTGTTGTCATTATCACCAAATGCTTACCCTTTAATATGCCGCCTCTCACTCTATCAATCAAGGGTCACAAACAAGTCTCGATGAACTCTTTTTCTTGTAAATTACTAGAGAATTATGACGTCCCATGCAAAAATTTCACGTATCAAATTATTGCATGGACATCGATCTCATCTCGGCCACCTTTCCGAGGGTGCAATGCAACTAGGGCTACCTAGACGATGCAGCAATGATTCTGCCACCTCCCCTATCCCGGCTAGGATCACGGATGGGATTCCTTGTTCCGGTAGGTAGGTACCGGTAACATCATCACACACACACACACAGGAGCGAGACACCGTGGACCAGGCGTACAGCGAGGCCATGTGAGCCAGCCAGCCGGCCAGCGACGGGAGTCGAGTCGGAGCCGGAGCGGGCGGATATGATCGTGGCTGGGCTGGACCCGCCCACGCCCGCGCCTGCGCGGAGGAGTGGGGGAGTGGGCGCGGCTGCATGCAGATGCAGTGCAGCACGGCGGTACGAACGGCAGCACATGTGCCGCCGCGCTGCCGTGGTCCGGTGGCGCACGCAAGTAGTAAAAGTGTAAAGCACGCCGGAGCTCGGTCAGATCCACGGCCGCTGCTCCCCGGTGAAAACTTTTATCCAACTTTTTTTTTTGAAAGTGGACTTTTATCCAACTTTGGCGCGCAGGTTCTTGCGTGAACGCCGGGAGGATGGGAGGAAGGAGAGGCGTGCACGGCGGAGGATAAGTACAGGCTGCCAGGGAGGTGCGGCCGGGATCGATCCAGATGGGCCGGACCGGCGGCGGCAGACAGGGCGGGTGAGTCGGGGCTGGCGCGCTCGTCTTGTCTGTCGCCTTTACAACCGGCCCAGCGGCGCGAGCAACGGCTACTGCTGGAGGCCGGAGCGTGATCCGTCGTCCCGGCGGTCCCGCGCGCATCCAAGGCCAGCCGTTTTGGATCTTTGCGGACACGAGGACGTCCCGCCCAGGCTGTTCGAGAAATTTCGCCGCCGAGGCTTTCTTCGGCGGGAGAGAAGCATGAACGGCCACATTTCGTCCTTGTGCAAGTGCAACTTTCCGTTGAGGTTGCAGGCCATGCCAGCCTGACAGCCGATCCGGGCCTGGTGGACAGTGTCCTGTACACTACTTGTGCCGTGCTGCTTCGAGTTGTATCAAGGCTCCACCACACCCTGCCACGCGGCCTTGCTGGCTGGCCACGCGGTGTATCCTGTAGGTGTTCTTTCTTTTCGATTGAAAATAAATCCAGCCGTCAGAAGGCCGCGTATAGCCGTATACGACGGGCAGGGGCGGATGTACGTACATGGGCTGACTGCAGCGCACACGCATCAGGGGCCCATTTTTTCATTTTACGGCTATACTTTACTGCTCATTATACGTACAATTTTTAGTCATGCATGCACTTCACGTTCACTCTATAAACTAGTCGTCTGCGTCAACCACACACAAAAATGACATCTTGTAGCATTGCTCCAGTTTCTGTAAGAACAACTCCAACAGTTCCTCGAGAAATCTTCCCCTAAAGTTGGCTTTTCAAGTTAGGGCAAGTTTCTAAAAACAACTTTTGTCAGTTTCACAAATCTTCTTCATTTAAAAGCATTTTTATTTTACTTTTAATCAAACAAAAAATGTTAGGACCCACCGGTCAGTAGCACTGGCGGCCTTGCAGTGGCCACCATAGAGGCTGCGGTGGGCGTTGGCGGCGGCGTGCACACGCGAGGCAGCGGCGACGTGCGCGGGCGGTGGCAGGGGTGCGGCCGTGTGCTCGGGTGAGGCGATGGCAGGGCACCTGCGAGGTGGCCAAGGGTGCGGTATCGTGCGTGTGCGAGGCGACGAAGGGCGGCGACAAGGGTGCCCTTGCGGCGGCGGCAGGCCCATGACAACGGGTGGAGGTGGAGTGCGTGGGCGGCGTTCCGAGCATGGAGGTTGATGGAACTTCAGCCCGCCAAAAAGTTACGGAAAGGTCATCTTTCCGTAAATCGGAAGAAAGAAGACACCTTTTTTTACAGGATCCTCTAATGATAAAGCCACTTTAACGGGAATTGTTAGAGAGATTTTTTGTCCTAACTTTCTATAAACGGTGGTTGTTTTAAAGTTAATCAAACTGTTTGAGTTGCTCTAAATGCTCCACGCGAAAAAAACAAACGCCCTGTATGCAAAATGTATGGCCAAAAAGTCAACACAAACTTTGGATTTTCTGGAAATTTTAATGCAACGCGTGCTATTAATGAATTTGTCAGCGGACAAGAGGATAAACATAAATTGTTCTTGAAAGCGAGATACTCATTTGTGCAATGAGTATTTATCATGTCGATTATTGGGCCATGGACAGGTTGAGTGCTCTCGAAGAAACTTGTCCACCATGTACATCTATCCATTGTAGTATAATGATAGGAGGCAGCCTGTCAATCTATTATTTTCAATGCTCCCAAGATCCTTTTGGAACACTCACTCACTAGAAAAGGGTCTGTTTGGACCACATGGATTTTCACATCATTTTTCGGGAGCATTGCACTGCACGCTAATGAAACAGGTCAATCCCGGCAAACAAAAGGGAAAAACATCCAACGTACATTTAAACAGGGTGTGAGGCCTTTTTTCTTTTATTAATACAGTACAGACGTAAGTGATCATATATGCGCACATATACTTATTCTTATGAACGCATACACAGCTGAGAAAACCACTGTCTCAGCCCAAACGTACATGCAGAACAAACGGAAGATTATACGGACCGATACGTGGTGGCCGTGGTATGAATACGCAACCCGAGCGAGAGGAGAGCGAAAGCAAATCAGGGCCATATTCTGCGGTGTCACCTCGATTGCACGAACAAGAGAGCAAGTCCCCGGGAAATACCCAATGGTTTCTGCGAAATCTCACTAGTCATCCACACCGGCCTATTAGTATAGTCTGTCCTCTCGTTTTGTATTTTAACGTTCTCTGCAGCAGCAGTTCTTGTATTTGATTTCTTCAGACCTGTTCCACATGCTGTCCCACACTCATTTACCCAGCTACTTACTCCCCAACTGTCCCTGACGTTCATCACAGTGCAAAAGCGCGTCTAGCTACATCTTTGGGGCCCACATCTTTGTGGTGTTGCTTTTTGATAAAGGTTTGTCTGGAATGCTAATTACGGCGATGTCCATCACCCAAATTATGTATTTATTTTTCT
The DNA here is from genome assembly GCF_018294505.1 of Triticum aestivum. Classification (NCBI taxonomy): domain Eukaryota; kingdom Viridiplantae; phylum Streptophyta; class Magnoliopsida; order Poales; family Poaceae; genus Triticum; species Triticum aestivum. Next base: position 29,462,866 of record NC_057799.1, read on the forward strand.
GTACCGATTAAAATAGTCATCATCCTTGCGACTTGGGAGATTTGATTATGCAGAGATGATCATTGTTCATGGCCACGCAGGACACATACATATTTTACCTCGCTTCACTTACCTACCACACGAGAGCAGAGCACACTTCCCCCCAACCCACCAGCGCATCACTCTGCTCCAGTAAGAACCTTCATTTTGTCTTCCTCTTCCTGAGACACAGAGCGGCGGCTGTTTGCTTGACTTGGGAGGAGGACTCAGTTCAGAATATGGGATGGACTGAATACGTGCTGTAGCTTACCCTCCACAATGCCACCGACGCTTGAATTAAAGGATGACCAACCAACAATTAGAATTTACTGTCCTTCCCTTTTTTTTACTGCTAACGAACTAACCACTGGGCGATTATCCACTAGTAGAAAACAGGGCTTAGGTCACAGGGCAGTTTTCACATTAGCCCCGGTTCAGTCACGAACTAGTTTGTTTTTAGCAAGGAAATTAATAGAACTAGTTTGTTTTTTTAGTTAAAGCAATTATTCCCGCATCGACGTCGACGATGCCTATCCCGCATCCTCGTCGTCGACTCGGCGGAGGAGGCCGGCTTGATCAGAGGGGCCATGTCTGGGACTGGGCTCCGCCGGGCTGGTTTTGGGAGGTGCTACCTTCCGGTGGGCGTAGGTTGGTGAGGAACCAGCCCGTCGTTGACCCGATCCTTGTTTGGTGGCGCTCGCGTGGGCCAGTGACGGTGCCGAGGCTTCCGGACACCGCGGAGGTGGTACGTCACCGTGTCAGCGAGGAGGACCAGCACGTCCGTCGCTACATGGTCGCGTTGGAGGGCAGGTTCGACAATACCTGGCAGGTTCTTCAGGGATCTCACTGGAGCTATGATCCTGTGATGGTTCCGTCCCTTTGGGTGTCCACCGCCCGCGCCGATACCCGTCGGGCGCTACTGTTCTAGTTGTACTAGCGATGCTATATGTATGATAGTATTCGAGGTGTATTAGTGATAATATTCGACGATGTACGGACGCATGGAGATGATGTAGTTTTGCTTATAATTGAATGCATCCTAATTTGAATACTACTTTATTTTGTGATTTGATTTTGCTTATTGAATGCTCAAAGTGGAAAACTACTCCGATCCTACTTTGAATGCTAAAATTGGAGAGCACTATGATTAGTTGATAGCTTATAGGGTTTTTGTTTTCGCAGAAATCTAGGAGCCCCCGGCCCCTCCATCATCCCCGTCGTCGTCCCCGTCACCGCCCCCTCCGACATCGAGGTGAGACCAGCCAAATCCTCTTTTAGAAAGATAATTAAACGATATTTCGGGTTGACTGTAAGTCTGTCGAGTCTCCACCATATATGAGAGGACGAAGAATCCCGACTGTTGTCGTGGGGGTAGCTTCTCCTTCGTTTCCGTGTGCTAGACAATTTGGTGTAATGCACTCGAGAACGAAAGGAGGAGCTACCATCACCGACGGTCGCAAATGTCAGAGAGGAATCAGTGAGGGAGAGTTCCACCATATATATATGAGAGGATGAAGAATCCCGACTGTTGTCGTGGGGGTCGCTTCTCCTTTGTTCCCGTGTGCTAGACATTTTGGTGTAATGCACACGGGGACAAAGAGAGGAGCGAGCATCACCAACGGTCGAATGTATACACCACGTGAGCTGAGAGTTTTCAAGAAAAGACTCGACAAACCGATAGTCAACCCGTGATGAATAATAATGATCTAACTTAGGTTTTTTAGTACATATATTTAATTATAGATGTTTAATATTTGAATTATGAACATAGGAAATGTCGTACTCGGACGACGAAAGTCTCCCGGGGGAGTGCGACTGGTGCCACGACGACCGAGGTCAGTGCGACAGGCCTCACCTGGACGAAGATCGGCGCTTCAGTATTAAGCTGGAGGAGACCTTCGATGTTGAAACGGTACGCAACGACGACAAGTGTTATTTTTTCGTAATTAAGCACGACTTCAACTATTTCAACGTGTACTTTTCATCTTTTACAATTCGGCTAGCTTATCCCATGCCATGCAAGACGCTACGTCTTGGAGAGGATGGGTTTTGAAGACCATGAAAGTATGGAAACAAAGAAAATTCACCTAAGGACTCATCATGATATAGATTTTGAAGTAAAGCTGTATAATTCTGAGAGCGTAACCCATTTTGGTTGCAAAAATTGGGAAGCATTTTGCAAGATGTATGGTTTTGATGAGGGTATGCTTGTCACCATGGATCTTGGTGATCCTGACATCGAGCAAGACAATATGGACATTTGGGTCCTTGTTGATACGCCTCCAATTCTACCGCTATGTGAGTTTCTCAAACATAGTTATTAGCTAATTTATATTGTTCATTTCAAAATAGTTGACAACTTATTTTCATTGACAGCTTATTTTGATTGTTCAAACAATGTGCGGAACATGGTAGACAGAACCTACTACACCGATGGCTCTGAGTTAACTTATAAGGAGAAAACTCATCTGGTCGGATTTTGTACTGATATTGAGAATTACAATATCTACAATCAAACTCCTCAACATTATGGTCAATACGTGCCACTAGTGCACGTGTTGAACTACGGTAACTACTATGGAGATACCCTGGTAAGATTTCTTACTATTACGACATCCGTGCATATTTTGCATAGTTCTAAAACTAGTACATCATTGCTAACTATGAAGTTATTACTATGTTTTTCAACAGATAATCCCAAAGGATTGTGTGCCTCATTTGATGTATCAGAATGGTAGGCTTGATGTTTTGAATATACAACCAGGTCATCCTACGAATCTCAACTGTCCATACCGGATTTCTAAAAGAAGTGGAGACATGCAAATCAAAGAATGGAAAAAATGTATGGACAGTCACAAGGAGGTTCTTGGAAGCAAAAGGAAGCGAGGCGCAAGAATTGGAGACAGGATGATCTCCATTCTCCATAATGGAGAGTCAGGGTCTATATTATTTTATGCTATTTTACCTTAAAGAGGGTATTTCGGTCCTACCTAATACTGATGATCATGTGCTAAGAACAATTAAGTAGGGTTGGTTCGATGACTGTGAGGATGATGATCGTATGACTTGTTATTAATAACGAGTAGAAGTTGTATGATGATGATTAGTAGGACTTATTATTATATATGATGATGCATGATGCGCGCATGAAGAGTTATTATATATCAGCGGGTGAAATGAACATGGATTGGATTGAAGTGAAGGCAACATGCATGTGGTGCGTGTCGAAAGTAGTACAATCCAAACTTGATCAAGTTAGGATTAGTATTACTTTTGACATGCACCACATGTTGCCTTCACTTCAATCTAAGCCATGTTTAGGCATAGCAGTACGTAGCGTTGGTAAACCAAGCACGGAGATATAAGAGAGGACACTTCTCTCTAATAGCTACCTAATAACAACCTAAATTAACCCCCCAAAACCCCCTA
>NC_057799.1:29466445-29473201 GCF_018294505.1 Triticum aestivum
CTCCAGCCCCTAAAATGCTGACACGTGGATGCCTATTGGTCCCGGTTGGTGTCACCAACCGGGACCAAAGGCCCTCCGTCCTGGGCTGGCCGTAGCGGCCACGTGGAGGACCTTCTGTCTCGGTTCGTGTAAGAACCGGGACTAAAGGCCAAGGGCATTAGTAACGACCTTTTAGTCCCGGTTCACAAACCGGGACAGAAGGCCCTCACGAACCGGGACAATAGGCCCTTTTTCTACTAGTGATCTTAGACTAATGTCTGTTTGTGATTACATTGCATGCAAACATGACTTGTAAAAAAAGTTATGTTTTAACTACTATGAATGTCCCAGAAATACTACTTTTTTAAATCTATAATTTTTAACATTTTTCCCGTTCATGTAGCAAACCATACAAAAAACATTTGTTTCCTCATGTTATTAATTTTTTGTCATGTTAACACAACATAATCATATCTCCTTACCATGAGGCCGTGCAGATTGCTTCCTCATGTAATTACATTATTTCTAAGGTATGTGTCTCGTCTTTTTAATAGTTTCTTTTTGCCTAATATAAGCATGTGATCAAGGATTTCCGAAATCTTAAACGGAGGAAGAAGTCACGCGTCTTTTTAACAACAGTTATGATGTCTATCTCCTCTGACAAGGGCATTGGCGTGCAAAAAGTTTTACCTGTGCAAACACCACAGCATTTAAAATCCAAGCACGGGAAAACGCGTCCGGAAACTGCACTGGATCCTGTACTGTCCTGTTCTTAGGCTCTTACAGCACTGTTCTGAAGATGTATATGCCGCTTTCCACATCTAAATGTACAACGTATAGACAGAGCTGCTACTTTAGCTACACATCACGGTGCACTTACTGACGAAGAGGATACCAGGGACATATGTCCCCATAGACCAAAAGTTCGCCTCCGCAAGTCCCCATCAGTCTTTTGCCCTGGAAAAACCGCGAGCGGTTCCCTGAAGTACGCATGCAGGTCGCTGGCCTTTCATTTTCTGGAGGAAACTTCGAGAGCTGAGTGGACGTCGAGGTCATCTGCATCGCAGACTCAAAACCGAAGATTAAGATACTCGGCCCACCAAACAAGATGATAACGGCAGTCGCTAGCCAGCGTTTCCAGCTTTGCGCGTCACGTAAGTAATTCTATTTATTTATTTTTTCCTCAGAAGTTCTATTTATTTTTCAAGGAATGTCACGTAAATTATTCAGTTTGAGAGGACTTGGCTGCTCGGTTACATGTGTGGAGATAGATGTTATACAGAGGCCGGATGTTGTTCAACATGCTTTGTATCTGCTTAATGTTGTATTTTAAGTTAATATAAAATACAACATTGAGAGTACTGCAGCAACATTAATGCTACATATTTATTTTTCACAACGCAAGTCTCAACCTCATCGGATCGCAGGGTCGCTAGCAAGACAAGCTAGCTCGTAGTTTTGTCTATCAGAGTACTGCATGCAGCAACCTACCTGCTCCCACTTAAGATACAACATGAAGTTAACGCAACCACTGTATATAAGTGAAACACTACACTTGCATCTCTGCTTGTCACTGACTGCATGTAAAGTTTTAGTCCAGCAAGGCGCTGGACCGGTTGGACCGGACAGGCTAGCAACGGGACCCAATCGTGAGGCGTCAGATTGGAACATGGGATAAGCCAAACAAACAGCGACGCACCTCGGCATCTCGACCGGCATCTTATTTCATTCCGTCTGTTTCATGCCTAGTTTAAAAAACCGGCCGGACTGGCGGTCGAACTGGGAAAAAACGGAACCGGCAGCCTCAGCGGGTTTTTAACCTAATAAGACCGTTCTGCAATCAGACCGGAGAAAACCGGTTGAACCGGCCGGTTTTCTAGAGTGAATAAACCGGGCCATTGAACCGGGAAAAACCAAAAATGTTTAAATAGAAATAGGGAGAAGTGGAATTCGATCCCAGGTCATGTGAGAAGTATGCGGGGCCATTATTTCCATGTAATGGACAACAAAGTAGCACATATTTACTCAACATATATTATTTTATTGCTTAAAAAACCGACAATCGAACCGGCGGTCCGACCGGCAAAAACCTGAACCGACAACCTTTCTGGTTCGATTTTTGGTTCTGTTTTTTAAACTATGGTTTCATGCTTATATATCTCTTGAGTGTTCTTCAGTATCACTTCAACGAACAGTAAGCCCACATGAATGAATGTGTTCACAAGTGTACAAGTGCGCGTGCGCAGGTTCGGAAATGCATATAAGACTTGAAATTCCTCCAGCCATAAGCTTTCGTAGAATGGCAATAGTATACAAGAATTTCAGAATATGCATCATCACAAAGTAAATGCATCCATCTCAAAAAAAGAAAAGCAAAGCAAACTAATGCAGAGGCTGGGGACGACCCATCTTTCAGAGAAAAAAGAGAGGAAATGCAGTCGTGCATGCAGTGACTAACAGACATCACACTGATTGGTTCCAATGCTGAAGCTTCAAAAACTAATAATTTAAGAACGTATATCTAAAATATCAAAGTATAGTAGATAAGTATTATGTCTGGGATAGCTTCGCATGATCCAGGGTCCTCTTTCCGTGTAGTTTCTTTGACAAATAAAGTCTTGAATACTCTTCCACTTTTGTTGTCTTGTATAACACCTTCTCTTCCGTAGTTCCCAGAAGTGGGGAAACTATTCCATCATACTTTGGGACATGAAACGCTGATATGGATAATCGTTCCTGATGGGCATTTATAGTGACCCTATGCTCAATGCTCTTGTACTTCCCATTCGTCATAATCTATAAAAAAATGACTTGCTTAAATTACAATGGTATTGAATTCCTCATTTCATACGAAGATGGAAATAGTTTGAGAAGTACATTATTTGATGCCTGTTTTGGACCCAAAAAAAACTTCCTACACACCATTCAACAATATATGATTGAGCCCTATAAATTGGTGCTTCACTTATAAACCCTTTCTTTTATTTGACTAAGATTTCTTGGAGGGAATTGATAGAAAATATAGAAGCAGAACCATGTTACCTTGGCAAAGTACTCTTTTGCTTATTACAACCTAAACAATTCATAATCAGACAAAATGTACATTGCATTTATGTAAGTGAGCACTTCTCTTGACCGAGCACAAATAAGAAATATAGAAATATTTTTGTTCCTGTTTTATATAATCTAAGCTTGAGACGTTGTATGCCAAAATTTAAATGGACTTTAGAACGATCATACCTCGAGAAGGTCACCCACATTCAGCAACAATGCATTGGCCAGTGGTTTCACTGGGAGCCATGCACCACGTCTCCTAATTTGTAGGCCTTGAACTGAATTAACTTCTAGTAGGATAGTTAGGAAAGATCCATCTGAATGTGGAGACAAGCCTAAAACCTTTTCGGGCATCGACGTGCATGGCGGGTAGTAGTTCATCCTGACATATTGCACCACATTTTTGTCTGCCACCAATTCAGGATCAATGTCTAGTGTTTTTTGCAATGAAGGTGGCAACAGAACGAGCGAGTTTCATCAATTTAGAAGAGTATTCTTCGATGGAATTCCTGGGGTCATAGAAATAATAGTGTTATTGTTAATGTTAAATATATAAAATATCTATTGTATGTATATTGTCAACCTTTAAAAAGACAAATTGCTAAAATGTTTATTTTAGATATATTACCATGAAAAATCAACATTTCTCTGTTTTTTGCTTGTTTTTAATAAATTTCTCAATATGTAAGTTTGATCTAAAAGAGTCATTGAAATAAATAAAAGGAAGTAGCTCTGGTTAAATAAAAAATAAGAAAGTCAATGAACCATGTGTATGTTGTGATGATGAGGTGAAATCTATTTTTGCAAGGTCTGCATCTTTTCTATACCTATCATGGATATAAATGAGAAAAAGGTAATCGCTTATTAAGAATGTCAATACACACAGTCAATGCAAAATCCCGGGCTACTGCATCAGTCGATGCACAGAACCACAGTGTCAACTCTAATTAGGAGTACAACATTGTTCAGTAAGGAATTAGTAAATGGGTGTCATAATTCTCTTAAGGAAGCAAAATCACCATGTCCATTATCCATTAGTTCTCTTATATGCATATAACAGAGAAGATGCACAATAGTAACATAGTAATAGTTGGTTCAAAAGACAATATACCAACTGCAGAAGCACTTATATATTATTATTTTTCACAGAATGTTAGTGCAAATTATTGATTTAGGTCCAGTTTTGCTCTATCAAGAAAAGAAATCCAGTTTTGAAGAGAAAGAATGCACACTCTGACCTGAACATAGGAGGTTGACTCGGCCAGAAACTCATATCACGGGCCTGAGGTGGCTGTGTGTAGAGCCCAAACATGTCAGCCCAATCTAGCTTTTGATCATGGGAGAGAATAAAGGCTTGGCCATAACCTTGAAGATCTCCTTGGCGTTGAGCGTAAGCATTCTTCACGTCCAGGGGGAGCTGAAAGAACTTTTCAATGTCACGCCTTATAGCCAGGATGATCTCATCTGGTACTCCATGATTTACAAGCTGCGATCACCAGTTGGACCAATAGTCATAATTTAGTTTATTATTATTTTCCAATATACGCAGAGAACTTCATTTATTCAGAGTATATTATAGAATAAACTTCACATTAAAACAAATATTTGTAATGTCCTGATTTAAACTCCTTAGAACACACCCAACATCTTTAAAGCGCAAAATTCTGAGTGTGAATCCTATTTTACATTTGTTCTCCATCCCGGTAGGCCGGACATGAATATGACAATGATGTGGTGCTTTAGGAGGGAAATACACTTGTGTTCTTGGTTGTATATATGCACCCTACATGGGGATTTTTTTAAATATTTTAATAAAAAGTCAAAATAGGTAAGAACTATTTTGACAAAACACTTGACTTACTTTTGCACTAGTATATAAATTTTCACGAAGAAAAAAAGCAAAAGTTGACCCGACAACAAAAAAGACAAAATTTATTTGCTACTCCCTTCGTTCCAAAATATAGTGCTTCCTCTATTTCCGTGCTTCAACTTTGACCATAAATTTAACCAACGATACCGACTGCGGCGGGAGCAAAAGTTATACCAGTGAATTCATATTCAAAAGAAGTTTTCAATACTCCGCAAAAGAAAGAAGTTTTCAATTATATAGTTTTTTCTCCCGCCGCAGTCGATCTCGTTGGTTAAATTTATGGTTAAAGTTGGACCACGGGAAGCGCGGGCGCACTATATTTTGGAATGGAGGGAGTATTATAGGTCACTATTCACACTATTTTAGCCAAAAAATTATCTTTTTTGAAAAGAAGACAAAGGGAGATTTTTTTTTGTATTTTTTCTCACGAGTACAATAGAAGGTCAAGTTTATTTCAAAAATATTTTCAGGAATTTTTGACTTTTTGTTGAATTACTAATTTTTTTCTCATATAAGGTGTAGATGTCCCCATAGACCACAAATCTGCCTCGTGCTTTAGGAACGCTATATCACTCCGATGGGTGGGCGCATAACGGCATAAAAGGCGCATGCGCGGAAGATCCATGCATGACATGAGGTGGAGGAGCCGGCTAGAGATGCAGAAATGCTAAATAAAGTTTACTCTATTCACACAAAGTGGAATTTACTAAAAAATTATCATGTTTGTTGCATCGTTGCTCCTTCCACTATCTGAATCACAAGGAACTCACTGGACAAAAGTCCCAAAATTAGTCGCTAGTTTCAGCTACCTAGATACGATGGCAGTCAAACATGGCCTGCGTATTATTTTCCTTGATGGTATAACCAGTGAGTGACACACTGACAAACCGCCGAAGAAAAATAGTTTCAGAACCACCAGGTAAACAACATACAGCATCTGGCGACTTCAGTGACACTACCTGAAAGAAGCCCCACTCCTCGCAGGCAAATCTGAGCTTGGCGGTCTCTGCTTCCATGGACTCAGCGCCCGTGAGCTTGCCGAGGTCGATCACCGGAACCTCGTCGGAGTGCGTGGGGATGACCGCATCGGCGTCGATGTCCGGCTGGATGTACCGTTCGATCGCGTCTCCCGTCAGCTCGCCGGCAGCGACCGCCGCCAGGGCCTGGACGTTCCTGACAGGAAGCGTCGTTCCCAGCTTAGACCACCTGCTGTCGCCGTCGCTGCCATCCAACGCCTCCACCTCCATTCAGCTAGTTGGCTCTCCACTACCTGCTCTGCTTCTGCTTGCTTAGTTGTTCAGGGATTCAGCAATTGATCAGCCCAGCTATTATATAGTTAGTCAAGGTTGCAACTTGCTAATCTTTTTTCTGTTGGATGCGATCCAACAGAATAGTTAAACATCGATCTTAATTACAAGAAAGATGCGAATGATGATTCCTCGATCGGCTCGCCCGGAAGGTCCTCTGATCCCTGCGTTTGGACGTAGCTTTGCTAAACAATGCCCGGCGGCTAGTGTCCGAAATTTACAGGGATGGAATATTTTTGCACCGACACACTTGGGATCAAGAGCGCCCGCTGGGGCTGAGCCCATCTGCAGGCCAGTCTGTTTTACAGTCTTCTATACTACAGGCATCACAAATGCACCACACAGGTCAAGCCTACAAGATCACAACGTAAACAAAATAAGTACCAAAAATGTGTTGGGTGGCTAGTGGGACGACTGTATTCTCAAATTTGTTATTATCAATCTTCCTTTGTCGCCATTGTTCCTGCAGGGATGGTTTGGAGCAGAGTTTCAGATGTCAAACTTGTATTTGATAGAACTTTGCATCAGCACTGGTAGGCCCTCCCC
>NC_057799.1:29473577-29479439 GCF_018294505.1 Triticum aestivum
GGCGGCGCGGCGGCGGCGGCTCGCGACGGGGGCGCGGCTTGCTGGCGACGGCGTGGGTGGCTGGGACGGGCTGGGGGTGTGCCCTGCTCCCGGCGGCGGCGGCGTGTGGGCACGGCTCAGATCTGTCGCGGCTGCGGCTCAGGTGCTCTGGGCCCTTGTGGTGGCGGGGCTCCGGCTCGCCGCAGGTGGTGGCCTGCTCCGGTGGCTGCCCCTGCTGCAGCGCTCCCTGGTGGTGGTGGACCTGCCGGCCCCCGGCCGATCCACGATGGCAGGTGCCGCGGGCTGCGCTCGGCGGGGATGTGGGCTACCACGGCGTGGTGGTGGCTCATGGCGGTGGTCAGGGGCGGCTGGATTCTTCGGCGTCGGCCCGTTGGTGAGCGGCCTGTGAAGAGCTTCGACCCCTCTTCTTGATGCCCGAGCGCAATCTTCGTCGGTGGGATGGTCCTCTCCCTGTTGCGACCCATCGCTAGTCCCGTGCTCGGGCAGCAGGACCGCACTTGTCTCGCGCCTGGCAGCAGGGCCGAGCCCGTCTCGCGCCTGGCAGCAGGACCAAGCTCGTCTCGCGCCCGGAGCTGTAGGACGAATCGATGGACTTGTGTGCCCCGGGTTCCGATCGTCTCTTCCGTTGGGGTAGCGGCGGGTGTCGGTTGAGGTGGTTCCTAGGTCTTGGATTCCGGGGCGGCGGCCCCGGTGGTGGTCGCGCGGTGCTCACGGGCAGAGCCCGTCGCTTGGTGCTGCCCGGTGGCCATGGCTGTGTGGGCGGCGTGGTTGTCGGGGTGCGGCGTTCGATGGCAGTGAGTATTGGTCGGGGTGAAAACCTGCTCTATCTTCGGACAGACCGGCGGTGGCGTAGCTCGTTCCCTTCTTGAAGGCGTCGTCGCAGCTCTCATTGTCTGTCGTGTGGTTCCGGGGGAAACCTTGATCCTCGGATCGGGCGGTGGCGGCGCTTCCGTGTCGTACCCTTCCTGAAGGCACCGTCTTGAAGCCCACGGTTCGTCGTATGCGGCTGCATCTCTTCGTGATGGCGTGTTCACTGGTGGAGCCCCGGTTGCTCGAGTAGTGCTGGAGGTCGTGTTGCTGCGCTCAGCGCCTATGTATCCCGCCTTGAATGCGTGCGTGTGTTGTGATGGTGTGCGTCTGTACCTGGATGTTGTTGGTCATTGCTTTATTTATAAAGCGGGGCGAAAGTCTTTTTCGGTATAACTTTGCATGATCCAGGACTCTCTTTCCTTCTAGTTTGTTTGTGAAAAAAGTCTTACATACTCTTCTACTTTCACTGTCTTGTATAACAGCTTCTCTTCGCTATTTCCCAAAACGGGTGAACTTATTTCATCATACTTTGGAACGTGAAATGCATATACAGATAGTCGCTCCTTATGAGCGTTTATTGTGACCCTATGCTCAATGCTTTTGTACTTCCCATTCGTCATAATCTGTAGATAATAGGGAAGTTAAATTAGACAAATATCAAGTTGCTCATCAACATCATTGAAAACTTAGTTCTGATTTGAAGTTGAAAGTAGTTTGAAAAAAGTGCCTTCGCTTATAAGGCATTAATTCTTTTTTGTTCTTTCTTGATCAAGATTCTCTTGGAAGAAATACAAATATGACAGTAGGGAAAGTTTAGAACGTTAGCCGAGCGTGGATTTTTGGGGTACCCCAATACCAGTGTACCCTCTATCTAGACCATTCATTTTGCGTCAAGATTCGTGCTATCCTTATATGGATTTTGTTTTGTTTCTTCCAAACAAGAGAACATTTGACCATGAAACTTTGTAGTTCAATTATACACATGTGTCACTCATTATATAGAATGTTTCCAATTTTTTATGAAACATAAATTTGTCAAATTTCAAATTTCGGATTTATTGTATTTTAAAAAAAATTATGTTGCGCCAAAAAATATGAATTATTATTTTTGCACATGTTAGTACTTGTGTGATGTTGATCTGAAAAGTTTCGAGTTCAAATGTTCTTTTATTTGGGAGGAACAAAAAGAGAAGTTTTCATGCAAAAACGGACCCTGAGGATAGAGAGTACACTGGTACGGGAGTACAACAAGAACTTTCCCATCAGAGTAGCTTGTCTAAGGCCCCTTGTAATGCTCCACCTTGTACAGGCGCTAAGGCTGCCATGTAGGCAAAAAATCTGATGTGGCTATATAATTAAGAGGAGAGAGATGAGTGTGGTGACCTTAGGAAGAAACAATGCCAAGCGCGAGAACCTAGGCAAAACACTTAAATGGAAGAATCCCACCAATGCATGAAGAACTTTAGTTGCAAAATCATTAAATGAAGGATGCTTAGCACCAACAAGTTAAGCACCTATGCATTGGGGCTTTAGTTGCTAAAGTTTTTAATGTGCTTAGCAGCTCATGTAAGCACCAATGCATTGGAAGTAGTCTGAAGATAAATTACGATGTCATCTATGTGGCCAATAGTGAGCTATCTCAGCACAGTTGGCTAGATGCGAGGAGAGGGATACAAAGCTGGCTCGATGCACCACTTGTTTGGTTAGGTGGACTTCTTACCTTTTCTCCTCAAACACTAAAAAAATATAGAAAAAACCCTAAACCAAAATCATGGTTATCTTTTCTGAGGAGACATATGGAGTGGTAGAGTTAATGACGTAACATGTGATGAATTGAGAAGCACTTCTACTAACTCAAGTACCCCCTCTGTCCCCAAATACATGACGCATGAATTAAGTCAAAAAGTCAATGTTGTGTAAGTATGACCGAATATATAGAAAAAATATCAACCACTATAATATTGATTGAACACACTATGAAATATATCTAACGATGAAAATATTGATATTGATTTGGTATTGTTTCTCTTAATATTTTTGTATATACATTCGGTCAAACTTAACAAGCATTGACTTATTTGTCTCGGTTTATACTCCATGTATTTCGGGACGGAGATAGTAGCATAAAACTTTGACACACGATGACACGTCATACACCACAACTTGCATTTGGTGAGTATATGTGGGCGCACATGTGCGTACTAGAGTTTGTAGTAAAGTTATGGAGTTGAGAATTTCTCTTTTCCCAAGCATGAATAAGGGTGTTAGAAAGAAAATATTCCTATTTTATACTCCCTCCGTCCCAAAATAAGTGTCTCAACCTTAGTACAACTTTGTACTAAAGTTAGTACAAAATTGAAATACTTATTTTGGGATGGAGGGAGTAACATTTAGTTTGAGATGCTATATGACTAACTTAAATGTATTAAGAAGCATACCTCGAGGAAGTCATCCAGATTCACCAATAATGCATCACAGTGTGGTTTCACGGGGATCCATGCACCACGCCTTCTAATTTGTAAGCCTTGAACTGAATTAACTTCCAACGGAATAGTTAGAAAAGATAAATCAGAATGCGGTGAGAAGCCTAGAACCTTTTCTAGCATTGACGTGCATGGAGGGTAGTAGCTCATCTTGAGAAACTGTGTCACATTTTTGTCTTCCACCAATTCAGGATCAACATTTATTGTTTTGGCAATGAAGATGGCAAGAGAATGAGCGAATTTCATTACTTCCGAAGAGTACTCTTCAATAGAATTCCTGGGATCATAATATTTTTATGTTAATACCAGGAATTCGAAAACACTGAAATTCCTCAAATTTTATATGAGTAGAGTTGGTATGTGTTAATATCAAGTACAAAAAAGGAACACACCCAAAGAAAACAAGATTGCTGCTTGTTTTCTCCCAGACCAGACCCTTATTGAGCATTACCATCAGCCATAAAATAATTCAGTTGCTAGATATTTATGATGGAAATATTGACACAAAAAACTTAATAAAAATTTATTTTGACTGGTAACTTAATTTTTATAGTGATCATCGTCAACCTTTCAGGTTTTCTTTAAATTTCTCAATATAGAAGTTTCATAAAGATTTTTTTGGAATTCAACCAAATTGACTAGGGCTAGGTCGAACATCAACAATAAAGGCAACAACTTATTTTTGTGTTCTGGTGGTAAAGTCTAATTTACTTTGGTGAGATTGTGTCACTTTTATACCAATGTATAAACATAAAATATACCATAGTTGTTTACTTTGAGTCCTTGGTCTATAGTTAGGAGTACAAAAGGTTGTGTACACAAATAGTAAAAGGGTGCTCGGAATCAATGCAGCAAAACCTTAATCTTGAAGAAGTCTGTCCTCTATAGTTATTGTATCACTGTTGAATCGAGAAGATGCATAACAACAAAAGAAGAATGAAACAATAATGCGAACACAATGTTTGGTACTCCTCTTCTTTGGCCTAAGACTTCATAATACTACACGAAATGAACACACAATAGATGGTTCATATGCATAAGAAAGTACATAAATGTCAAAATTCAGGTTTCAAAGATTACACTCAAAAAAATGGTACACTATGGTAGTGAAAAGTATGCTCTAAATTTAAAATCTAGCATGTTTGTCCATTTTAGCAATAGCTTGTGTAACCTAGTCACTCTTGTAAGTTTTAGGAACCCAATCATGATTCAACTCGAGTGCTCGACCAAATCGAGAAATTTGCTAATTTTATTAATATGATGCTCTAAGTAGATGGAAGACAATTCTCTCCATTTCTTATCCATCTAGATATCCCAACACTAGTAGAAAACGGGGCAAAGGTCACAGGGCAGTTTTCACATTAGCCCCGGTTCAGTCACGAACCGGGACTAATGTGAGCATTGGTCCCGGTTCGTGAGCCCAGGGGGCCGTCCGGGGCCTCGTGGGCATTGGTCCCGGTTCGTATGGACCCTTTGGTCCCGGTTGGTGGTACAAACCGGGACCAATGGGCCACGCTCCTGGCCCACCACCCTTTAGTCCCGGTTCATACCACAAACCGGGACTAAAGGGCTAGTCCTAGTTGCGGCCAGTGTTTAGTCCCACCTCGCCAACCGAAGGGGGCTCACACCAGTTTATAAGCCTGTCCCTCTCTGTCTTTTAAAGTGAAAATAGATGCCCTTATACAGGGAATTTGACATAAATTCACAGTAAATTTCATAGAAATTTATTATGAATTTAGGTTGAATTTTCTCTATAAGCGCATCTATTTTCATTTTTTTATATTTATAGAATAAATAAACCTTACTAAATAAATAAACCTTAATAAAATAAAATAAAATAAACCATAGTAAGTACAATAAATAAACCTTAATAAATTAAGTAAAAATAGCAGCAGTAAAATAAATAAAAATAGCAGCAGTAAAATAAATAAAAATAAAATGCGTCTGTAACAAAGTGATGTGGCTTTGAATGGTGCATCTTAAACACACACAAAGTCAGGAGTTCAAATAAGTTTTAAAAAATGAAATCCCTTTGTAACAGACGAGTTTCCGGATGAAATCCTGATACTTTGAAAGAGATTGTCCGTTTTGTACACGAAGTGCATCCAGTTCATGCCGTAACCTTCTCAACTTTCTTGCACATGCTATGTGGATGAAATGATGATATCATGCCAACTTTCAACCTTTTCAGAGTTCATTTGAAATGCTTTTCAATTTTAGGTCTTATAGCTCAAAATAATTAGTAAATGCATGAAAAATAACAAATGAAGTCAGAAAGGATTGAAAAATGATGATGTGGCTTTGAATGGTGCATTTTGAACACACACAAAGTCAGGAGTTCAAATAAGTTTTAAAAAATGAAATCCCTTTGTAACAGACGAGTTTCCAGATGAAATCCTCATACTTTGAAAGAGATTGTCCGTTTTGTACACGAAGTGCATCCAGTTTATGCCGTAACCCTCTCAACTTTCTTGCACATGCTATGTGGATGAAATGATGATATCATGCCAACTTTCAACCTTTTCAGAGTTCATTTGAAATGCTTTTCAATTTTAGGGTCTTATAGCTC
>NC_057799.1:29481945-29482518 GCF_018294505.1 Triticum aestivum
AGCTCAAAATAATTAGTAAATGCATGAAAAATAACAAATGAAGTCAGAAAGGATTGAAAAATGATGATGTGGCTTTGAATGGTGCATTTTGAACACACACAAAGTCAGGAGTTCAAATAAGTTTTAAAAAATGAAATCCCTTTGTAACAGACGAGTTTCCGGATGAAATGCTGATACTTTGAAAGAGATTGTCCGTTTTGTACACGAAGTTCATCCAGTTTTTGCCGTAACCCTCTCCACTTTCTTGCACATGCTATGTGGATGAAATGATGATATCATGCCAACTTTCAACCTTTTCAGAGTTTATTTGAAATGCTTTTCAATTTTAGGGTCTTATAGCTCAAAATAATTAGTAAATGCATGAAAAATAACAAATGAAGTCAGAAAGGATTGAAAAATGATGATGTGGCTTTGAATGGTGCATTTCGAACACACACAAAGACAGGAGTTCAAATAAGTTTTAAAAATGAAATCCCTTTGTAACAGACGAGTTTCCGGATGAAATCCTGATACTTTGAAAGAGATTGTCCGTTTTGTACACGAAGTGCATCCAGTTTTTGCCGTAACCCTCTC
>NC_057799.1:29483551-29487363 GCF_018294505.1 Triticum aestivum
GAAAAATAACAAATGAAGTCAGAAGGGATTGAAAAATGATGATGTGGCTTTGAATGGTGCATTTCGAACACACACAAAGTCAGGAGTTCAAATAAGTTTTTAAAAATGAAATCCCTTTGTAACAGACGAGTTTCCGGATGAAATCCTGATACTTTGAAATGATGATATCATGCCAACTTTCAACCTTTTCAGAGTTCATTTGAAATGCTTTTCAATTTTAGGGTCTTATAGCTCAAAATAATTAGTAAATGCATGAAAAATAACAAATGAAGTCAGAAAGGATTGAAAAATGATGATGTGGCTTTGAATGGTGCATTTCGAACACACACAAAGACAGGAGTTCAAATAAGTTTAAAAAAATGAAATCCCTTTGTAACAGACGAGTTTCCGGATGAAATCCTGATACTTTGAAAGAGATTGTCCGTTTTGTACACGAAGTGCATCCAGTTTTTGCCGTAACCCTCTCAACTTTGTTGCACATGCTATGTGGATGAAATGATGATAGCATGCCAAGTTTCAACCTTTTCAGAGTTCATTTGAAATGCTTTTCAATTTTAGGGTCTTATAGCTCAAAATAATTAGTAAATGCATGAAAAATAACAAATGAAGTCAGAAAGGATTGAAAAATGATGATGTGGCTTTGAATGGTGCATTTCGAGCACAAACAAAGTCAGGAGTTCAAATAAGTTTTAAAAAATGAAATCCCTTTGTAACAGACGAGTTTCCGGATGAAATCCTGATACTTTGAAAGAGATTGTCCGTTTTGTACACGAAGTGCATCCAGTTTTTTCCGTAACCCTCTCAACTTTCTTGCACATGCTATGTGGATGAAATGATGATATCATGCCAACTTTCAACCTTTTCAGAGTTCATTTGAAATGCTTTTCAATTTTAGGGTCTTATAGCTCAAAATAATTAGTAAATGCATGAAAAATAACAAATGAAGTCAGAAAGGATTGAAAAATGATGATGTGGCTTTGAATGGTGCATTTCGAACACACACAAAGTCAGGAGTTCAAATAAGTTTTAAAAAATGAAATCCCTTTGTAACAGACGAGTTTCCGGATGAAATCCTGATACTTTGAAAGAGATTGTCCGTTTTGTACACGAAGTGCATCCAGTTTTTGCCGTAACCCTCTCAACTTTCTTGCACATGCTATGTGGATGAAATGATGATATCATGCCAACTTTCAACCTTTTCAGAGTTCATTTGAAATGCTTTTCAATTTTAGGGTCTTATAGCTCAAAATAAATAGTAAATGCATGAAAAATAACAAATGAAGTCAGAAAGGATTGAAAAATGATGA
Source organism: Triticum aestivum (assembly GCF_018294505.1). NCBI lineage: Eukaryota > Viridiplantae > Streptophyta > Magnoliopsida > Poales > Poaceae > Triticum > Triticum aestivum. Next base: position 29,484,859 of record NC_057799.1, read on the forward strand.
TGTGGCTTTGAATGGTGCATTTTGAACACACACAAAGTCAGGAGTTCAAATAAGTTTTAAAAAATGAAATCCCTTTGTAACAGACGAGTTTCCGGATGAAATGCTGATACTTTGAAAGAGATTGTCCGTTTTGTACACGAAGTTCATCCAGTTTTTGCCGTAACCCTCTCCACTTTCTTGCACATGCTATGTGGATGAAATGATGATATCATGCCAACTTTCAACCTTTTCAGAGTTTATTTGAAATGCTTTTCAATTTTAGGGTCTTATAGCTCAAAATAATTAGTAAATGCATGAAAAATAACAAATGAAGTCAGAAAGGATTGAAAAATGATGATGTGGCTTTGAATGGTGCATTTCGAACACACACAAAGACAGGAGTTCAAATAAGTTTTAAAAATGAAATCCCTTTGTAACAGACGAGTTTCCGGATGAAATCCTGATACTTTGAAAGAGATTGTCCGTTTTGTACACGAAGTGCATCCAGTTTTTGCCGTAACCCTCTCAACTTTCTTGCACATGCTATGTGGATGAAATGATGATATCATGCCAACTTTCAACCTTTTCAGAGTTCATTTGAAATGCTTTTCAATTTTAGGGTCTTATAGCTCAAAATAAATAGTAAATGCATGAAAAATAACAAATGAAGTCAGAAAGGATTGAAAAATGATGATGTGGCTTTGAATGGTGCATTTTGAACACACACAAAGTCAGGAGTTCAAATAAGTTTTAAAAAATGAAATCCCTTTGTAACAGACGAGTTTCCGGATGAAATGCTGATACTTTGAAAGAGATTGTCCGTTTTGTACACGAAGTTCATCCAGTTTTTGCCGTAACCCTCTCCACTTTCTTGCACATGCTATGTGGATGAAATGATGATATCATGCCAACATTCAACCTTTTCAGAGTTTATTTGAAATGCTTTTCAATTTTAGGGTCTTATAGCTCAAAATAATTAGTAAATGCATGAAAAATAACAAATGAAGTCAGAAAGGATTGAAAAATGATGATGTGGCTTTGAATGGTGCATTTCGAACACACACAAAGACAGGAGTTCAAATAAGTTTTAAAAATGAAATCCCTTTGTAACAGACGAGTTTCCGGATGAAATCCTGATACTTTGAAAGAGATTGTCCGTTTTGTACACGAAGTGCATCCAGTTTTTGCCGTAACCCTCTCTACTTTCTTGCACATGCTATGTGGATGAAATGATGATATCATGCCAACTTTCAACCTTTTCAGAGTTCATTTGAAATGCTTTTCAATTTTAGGGTCTTATAGCTCAAAATAATTAGTAAATGCATGAAAAATAACAAATGAAGTCAGAAAGGATTGAAAAATGATGATGTGGCTTTGAATGGTGCATTTTGAACACACACAAAGTCAGGAGTTCAAATAAGTTTTAAAAAATGAAATCCCTTTGTAACAGACGAGTTTCCGGATGAAATCCTGATACTTTGAAAGAGATTGTCCGTTTTGTACACGAAGTGCATCCAGTTTTTGCCGTAACCCTCAACTTTCTTGCACATGCTATGTGGATGAAATGATGATATCATGCCAACTTTCAACCTTTTCAGAGTTCATTTGAAATGCTTTTCAATTTTAGGGTCTTATAGCTCAAAATAATTAGTAAATGCATGAAAAATAACAAATGAAGTCAGAAAGGATTGAAAAATGATGATGTGGCTTTGAATGGTGCATTTCGAACACACACAAAGACAGGAGTTCAAATAAGTTTTAAAAATGAAATCCCTTTGTAACAGACGAGTTTCCGGATGAAATCCTGATACTTTGAAAGAGATTGTCCGTTTTGTACACGAAGTGCATCCAGTTTTTGCCGTAACCCTCTCAACTTTCTTGCACATGCTATGTGGATGAAATGATGATATCATGCCAACTTTCAACCTTTTCAGAGTTCATTTGAAATGCTTTTCAATTTTAGGGTCTTATAGCTCAAAATAATTAGTAAATGCATGAAAAATAACAAATGAAGTCAGAAAGGATTGAAAAATGATGATGTGGCTTTGAATGGTGCATTTCGAACACACACAAAGACAGGAGTTCAAATAAGTTAAAAAAATGAAATCCCTTTGTAAAGGACGAGTTTCCGGATGAAATGCTGATACTTTGAAAGAGATTGTCCGTTTTGTACACGAAGTGCATCCAGTTTTTGCCGTAACCCTCTCAACTTTCTTGCACATGCTATGTGGATGAAATGATGATATCATGCCAACTTTCAAACTTTTCAGAGTTCATTTGAAATGCTTTTCAATTTTAGGGTCTTATAGCTCAAAATAATTAGTAAATGCATGAAAAATAACAAATGAAGTCAGAAGGGATTGAAAAATGATGATGTGGCTTTGAATGGTGCATTTCGAACACACACAAAGACAGGAGTTCAAATAAGTTTAAATAAATGAAATCCCTTTGTAACAGACGAGTTTCTGGATGAAATCCTGATACTTTGAAAGAGATTGTCCGTTTTGTACACGAAGTGCATCCAGT
>NC_057799.1:29487463-29488940 GCF_018294505.1 Triticum aestivum
ATTGAAAAATGATGATGTGGCTTTGAATGGTGCATTTTGAACACACACAAAGTCAGGAGTTCAAATAAGTTTTAAAAAATGAAATCCCTTTGTAACAGACGAGTTTCGGGATGAAATCCTGATACTTTGAAAGAGATTGTCCGTTTTGTACACGAAGTGCATCCAGTTTTTGCCGTAACCCTCTCAACTTTCTTGCACATGCTATGTGGATGAAATGATGATATCATGCCAACTTTCAACCTTTTCAGAGTTCATTTGAAATGCTTTTCAATTTTAGGGTCTTATAGCTCAAAATAATTAGTAAATGCATGAAAAATAACAAATGAAGTCAGAAAGGATTGAAAAATGATGATGTGGCTTTGAATGGTGCATTTTGAACCGGGACCAATTCCACCCTTTGGTCCCTGTTGGTGCCACGAACCGGTACTAATGAGGCTGTGGCCCCACGAGCACCTTTAGTACCTGTTCGTGGCACGAACCGGTACTAGAGTTTCTTACTAGCTAAGCAGTTTTTAATCCCACCTCGCTAGCTAAGAGGCACTAGGAGCGGTTTATAAGCCCTGAGTGCAGAGACGATGAAGAACAGGCGCAATGCTCACGTTGCTTAGCTTCAAGCCTTGAGGAATAAGGTAGACTGCATCGAGCTATGTGCAGTGCAGTCTACACTATTCCGAAAGGCTTGAAGCAAATCAACGCGCATTGCGCCTCTTTTTTATTTTTAATCATTAAAAGCAAAAAGAATTTTCATAAAGAACTTTTTTTGATACAAACTTTAATAGCAGAAAGAATTATCATAAAGTAAAATAAATAAGTAATTAGAAATAAAATAAATAAGTTTTTTGTTGTAAGTAGAAATAAAACAAAATAAATATAGCAAAAAAGAAAATAAAAAAACTAAATATAGCAAAAAGAATTTTCATAAAGAACTAATGGCACTAATAGAAAGTTTATATGTTTTCTAAAACTAATGGCACTAACAGACAGTTTATAATTTTGCTGACCTAAAAGCAAAAAGAATTAAAAAATAAAGCAAAAAACAAAAGAAAATAAATAATGCAAAAAATTAAAAAAACTGCCACCTATTGGGCCACCACGGCCTGAATACGACTAGAAACCCAACCTGGGCCAGGATTCAGGCCCGCAGAAGGCCCAATAGGCCAACAGACAGCACAGTTTGACATTAGGCCCATAAGCCTGCATTTGAGAGGAGCTCAAGAAGGCAGCCGCAGTGGAGCTTATAAACCACTCCGAGCCCCTCTCAACTAGCGAGGTGGGACTAAACTTTTGGCCGCGGGCAGCGCAAGGCCTTTGGTCCCGGTTGGTGGCACCAACCGGGACCAATGCCCCCCCTTTAGTCCCGGTTGGTGCCACCAACCGGGACCAAAGGCCTCTGCTTCCCGCCCTTTGCGCTGGTGAAAAGAGGCCTTTAGTCCCGGTTGGTGGCACCAACCGGGACCAAAGGGTGGGTATTGGTTCC
>NC_057799.1:29489789-29493734 GCF_018294505.1 Triticum aestivum
GTCGCCATCGGCATCCGCCGCGCGCCCCCGAGCCGTCGCCCCGTACGTCACCGTCGCCGCCCTCCGCCACCCACGCCGTCGCCCTCCGCCACCCTGTGAGCGCCGCCCCGATCCCCTCCTCCTCCTCCCTGTAATGGATGTGTAGTTAGATTTGTAATTAGATTGTTGTAATTAGATTTGTATGTGTAGTATTAATTTTGATGTAATTACATTTGTATGTGTAGTATTAATTTGGATGTGTAGTTAGATTTAGTTGTTGTAATTAGATTTGTATGTGTAGTATTAATTTGGATGTGTAGTTAGATTTGTAATTTAGTTGTATTAATTTGGATGTGTAGTTAATTAGATAATTTAGTTGTTGTAATTTAGATGTATTAATTTAGATGTGTAGTTTAGATTTTTTTGGTGATATTATTATTGAATATGCAAATGTTTGTATGTTCATATGCAAAGAATATATCAATTTTTTCATCGAATTTTTATGATTTTTTCTGTTGTAATTTTGTTCATAGAATTTTTATGATTTTTTTTGTTCATAGAAATTGTGTATGATCAAAGTTATTTATGTATGTTCATATTTAGAAGAAAAAGAAGGAGAGGAAAAAGGAAAATAAGAAGGAGAAGAAGAGAAGAAGAGAAGAAGAGGAGAGGAAGTAGAGGAGAAATAAATAAGAAGATGAAAAAGAAGAAAAAAAAGAGTAGAAGAAGAAGAAATAGAGGAAAAGAAGAAGAAATAGAATAATATATTATTCTATTTTTTCTTCTTCTCCTCTATTCCTTCTTCTTCTCCTCTTTTTTCTTTTTTTCTTCGATCTCCTCCTCTATTCCTTTCTTCTTCTCCTCTTTTTTTGCGTCTTCTTCCTCTTCTTATTTTTTATCGGGTATGTCGTTGTCGATATATGTACCCCCCTCCCCGATAACTTTTAGTAAGTACTACCTAGAAAGTGTTTAATAGAATTAGTTAGAAAAATAATAGAACTAGTTAAACTAGCTAGTTTATTTTTAGTAAGTACTACTTTATTCTATTTATAGTAAGGAAATTAATAGAACTAGTTTGTTTTTTTTAGTTAAAGCAATTATTCCTGCATCGACGTCGACGATGCCTATCCCGCATCCTCGTCGTCGACTCGGCGGAGGAGGCCGGCTTGATCAGAGGGGCCATGTCCGGGACTGGGCTCCGCCGGGCTGGTTTTGGGAGGTGCTACCTTCCGGTGGGCGTAGGTTGGTGAGGAACCAGCCCGTCGTTGACCCGATCCTTGTTTGGTGGCGCTCGCGTGGGCCAGTGACGGTGCCGAGGCTTCCGGACACCGCGGAGGAGGTACGTCACCGTGTCAGCGAGGAGGACCAGCACGTCCGTCACTACATGGTTGCGTTGGAGGGCAGGTTTGACAGTACCTGGCAGGTTCTTCAGGGATCTCACTGGAGCTATGATCCTGTGATGGTTCCGTCCCTTTGGGTGTCCACCGCCCGCGCCGATGTCCATCGGGCGCTACTGTTCTAGCTGTACTAGCGATGCTATATGTATGATAGTATTCGAGGTGTATTAGTGATAATATTCGGCGATGTACGGACGCATGGAGATGATGTAGTTTTGCTTATAATTGAATGCATCCTAATTTGAATACTACTTTATTTTGTGATTTGATTTTGCTTATTGAATGCTCAAAGTGGAAAACTACTCCGATCCTACTTTGAATGCTAAAATTGGAGAGCACTATGATTAGTTTATAGCTTATAGGGTTTTTGTTTTCGCAGAAATCTAGGACCCCCCCGGCCCCTCCATCATCCCCGCCGTCGTCCCCGTCACCGCCCCCTCCGACATCGAGGTGAGACCAGCCAAATCCTCTTTTAGAAAGATAATTAAACGATATTTCGGGTTGACTGTAAGTCTGTCGAGTCTCCACCATATATGAGAGGACGAAGAATCCCGACTGTGTTGTCGTGGGGGTAGCTTCTCCTTCGTTCCCGTGTGCTAGACAATTTGGTGTAATGCACTCGAGAACGAAAGGAGGAGCTACCATCACCGACGGTCGCAAATGTCAGAGAGGAATCAGTGAGGGAGAGTTCCACCATATATATATGAGAGGACGAAGAATCCCGACTGTTGTCGTGGGGGTCGCTTCTCCTTTGTTCCCGTGTGCTAGCTAGACATTTTGGTGTAATGCACACGGGGACAAAGGGAGGAGCGACCATCACCAACAGTCGAATGTATACACCACGTGAGCTGAGAGTTTTCAAGAAAAGACTCGACAAACCGATAGTCAACCCGTGATGAATAATAATGATCTAACTTAGGTTTTTTAGTACATATATTTAATTGTAGATGTTTAATATTTGAATTATATATGAACATAGGAAATGTCGTACTCGGACGACGAAAGTCTCCCGGGGGAGTGCGACTGGTGCCACGACGACCGAGGTCAGTGCGACAGGCCTCACCTGGACGAAGATCGGCGCTTCAGTATTAAGCTGGAGGAGACGTTCGATGTTGAAACGGTACGCAACGACGACAAGTGTTATTTTTTCGTAATTAAGCACGACTTCAACTATTTCAACGTGTACTTTTCATCTTTTACAATTCGGCTAGCTTATCCCATGCCATGCAAGACGCTACGTCTTGGAGAGGATGGGTTTTGAAGACCATGAAAGTATGGAAACAAAGAAAATTCACCTAAGGACCCATCATGATATAGATTTTGAAGTAAAGCTGTATAATTCTGAGAGCGTAACCCATTTTGGTTGCAAAAATTGGGAAGCATTTTGCAAGATGTATGGTTTTGATGAGGGTATACCTGTCACCATGGATCTTGGTGATCCTGACATCTAGCAAGACAATATGGACATTTGGGTCCTTGTTGATACGCCTCCAATTCTACCGCTATGTGAGTTTCTCAAACATAGTTATTAGCTAATTTATATTGTTCATTTCAAAATAGTTGACAACTTATTTTCATTGACAGCTTATTTTGATTGTTCAAACAATGTGCGGAACATGGTAGACAGAACCTACTACACCGATGGCTCTGAGTTAACTTATAAGGAGAAAACTCATCTGGTCGGATTTTGTACTGATATTGAGAATTACAATATCTACAATCAAACTCCTCATCATTATGGTCCTCCATACGTGCCACTAGTGCACGTGGTGAACTACGGTAACTACTATGGAGATACCCTGGTAAGATTTCTTACTATTACGACATCCGTGCATATTTTGCATAGTTCTAAAACTAGTGCATTATCATTGCTAACTATGAAGTTATTACTATGTTTTTCAACAGATAATCCCAGAGGATTGTGTGCCTCATTTGATGTATCAAAATGGTAGGCTTGATATTTTGAATATACAACCAGGTCATCCTACGAATCTCAACTGTCCATACCGGATTTCTAAAAGAAGTGGAGACATGCAAATCAAAGAATGGAAAAAATGTATGGACAGTCGCAAGGAGCTTCTTGGAAGCAAAAGGAAGCGAGGCGCAAGAATTGGAGACAGGATGATCTCCATTCTCCATAATGAAGAGTCAGGGTCTATATTGTTTTATGCTATTTTACCTTAAAGAGGGTATTTCGGTCCTACCTAATACTGATGATCATGTGCTAAGAACAATTAAGTAGGGTTGGTTCGATGACTGTGAGGATGATGATCGATCGTATGACTTGTTATTAATAACGAGTAGAAGTTGTATGATGATGATTAGTAGGACTTGTTATTATATATGATGATGCATGATGCGTGCATGAAGAGTTATTATATATCAGCGGGTGAAATGAACATGGATTGGATTGAAGTGAAGGCAACATGCATGTGGTGCGTGTCGAAAGTAGTACAATCCAAACTTGATCAAGTCCGGATTAGTATTACTTTCGACATGCACCACATGTTGCCTTCACTTCAATCTAAGCCATGTTTAGGCATAGCAGTACGTAGCGTTGGTAAACCAA